>NC_141158.1:33202500-33212500 GCF_053477565.2 Lygodium microphyllum
ATAAACCTCAAAGCATCATTCTTCTTTGGAACAATAAACCACCAATTCAAATATCGAGCTGAAGAAGGCTCCAAAATCCACATTCTAAGCTTCTTGTTCAAAAGGTCCATTAGCTTAGGTAATTATGCTCGAGGCACTAGAATAGGCTTTAAGTTCCATGGCACATGAGGTACTGTAAAGATCACTATAGGTGCAACTATGGTCGACGACCCGAATCAACACATCCAATTTCATCTGGCTGAAACACAAAGGCTTTCCCATGCCTTGCCAACATCTACAAGAAACAAGCTCTTTCTATAGGCAAAATAGAGCTTGTATCACCAACTTTCAGCTCTTGTAAAGTTTCAGTTGTAAATCAATTCCCTACTCAATGTGGATCCCATAAACTAGGATGTTGAGTCACTTTTTCAATCAACCTATTACTTTCAGGCGGTAAAGGCAAAGCCACAAGCTTAACCTTCTTTGCAACTATTTTGTACTTTGTATCAACCCTTTCTTTAGCCTTGTTTTGTAGCCCATATTGTAGCCCATAACATTCATGCTCGGCAAACTCTTGAATGATTTCACATATCCCTAAAGTGTCAATATAAATAACTTCTTTTTTGCACTATTTTTAGCATTAATTGCTGCAAAAACTTTAGCCACTATATCAACATCAACCAACTCTAAAAATTGCATTGAAATACCTTCATTTGTAGCTATCAAACCATATATCTTGAGCTCTTTTTCAGCCCATCCTACATATTTCTTTTTAGCCTTGCACATGGCCGAAATATTCTTAAAACTGCCAAGACTACATGTTGTCCATTCGTGCAATCCAGGCACAAACACAAATTTCTCCTTTCTTGGAGGCATAATTATCTTCCTAGAGGTACTGCCATAGCCTCCTCTTATAACAGTGCTATCTAAAAACCCTTAAACTCTCTTGCATTAGGTGGCATGGGATTATCCCACAGCCTATCCCGATTGCGGGGATGATTCACATAAAAAGTGAGAAACTGTACCACCTTTATATTGTCTTTACTCTGAACACAAGCATATGAAGAACCAACATTCAAGGCTTTTGTTTCTAGCCTTGATTTTGAGACATAGGGCCGCCCCAAAATCACCGAATAACTACATGAATCTTGCAAAAAAAAGATATTCATCCCTAACATCTCCAGTAGTCACAAGTACATTAGGATAAGTTGCATAAAGATCCCCTGATGAATTGTTTGCTGCCCGCATTCGCCACCCCGGATCTACATCAATTGGCCAACCTCCATTCTCATACAAGTTGCGTGTCATAAAATTGATTTTGGAACCATGATCCAAGAGAGCTATACAAGGCGTCTCTCTTTCTCCCACTTTAACAATTATCTCTGTTTGTAGCATGAGCCCAATGCATTTGTGAATAATGACTGCTTGGAATAAAATGAGTATCTTCTTCTTCATGTACTTGTTGATGGACATCCCCATTATACATAGCCTTCTCTTTATGCTTACTACTGTTCATAAGACCGATTTCAACCACATGCTTGTTGTGTCTACACACCCATTTAACCCATTTTCAATATTAACCTGCTCCAAATTAGTAGTACATGCATCAATTAAAAATATATTTAAAAAATCGAGAGTCATAAATCTGACATTTTTCTCGGATTGATAAGGACCGTAGCCACCCTTCACGAAAAGTACAATGTGAACGGGACTTATGAGCCATATTAATCACTAGTATTAATGTGTATAGTTTGAACGGTCCAAAATAATTAGATTCTTGGGGAAAAAAAAACTATTATATTTTAGATATTATCCTAAAAAGATAGTACTAAAAGTCATTTAAAAGAAAAGACAAGTGATGTTTTAGTTAGTTTTGGAGATTTTATAAAAAGAGAAATAAAGAAAAGTGACTGGAAAAATTGCACGTGCCACGATCGCAGTCTATAGGCAGTAGACAGCACTTCGAATAGAGAAAAGAAGAAGGAGTGAAGTAAGAGCTTTCTAATCAAGTGTCTTGGGGTTTTACCCCCCTTTTGGAGCCAACGCAACCATCAGATTTATGATCAGAACATCAAAACACTGAGTCTTCTAAGAGCCCCTCCACTCTTGTTCTCAGACTTATCCCCTCCTCTCTAATTCATTATAAATATGAGGCATGGGGAGGCACAAGAGAGCATAAGGAGACCCCGAAAGGCTGCAAGAGAGAGGGAGAGAGAGTATACCCCTCCAAGAGATTGTGAGAGAGAGCTTGAGAGAGAGAGAGAGAGAGAGAAGAGTTACCCCGAGAGGCTACACAATTTCCCTCTATCTCGATTCTCGATTTAATCATCTTCTCTTTCGCTCTCCCATCTCAAATCTATTCCACCTTCTTAATCTCTTGAGTCTACTTGCAGATGATGGCCTCCAAGCGAGGAATGTCGTGTGAGGATGACAATCCTACAACCAGCAACAGAGCTCCTAATCTCTTGAGTCTACTTGCAGACGATGGCCTCCAAGTGAGGAATATCGTGTGTGGATGACAATCCTACAACCAGCAAAACAGAGCTTCGGGCGAAGGCATCACTATTAATCCAATTGCGGTACTGGTTGTAAGTAATGTATTTTCAAATTGATAGATGCTTGTTTTAATGCTCGCAAGAGATGCACTATGCTCCGTACCTTGTGATGCTAGAACAGGTTATTGAAAATGATAAATCGCATCTCAAATATTCAAAGATGAAGTTTGTGAAGTGCTTGTATCAAAGGGAGTTAAATTGCACCTAGTTACTATGTGATGAATCCATGCATAGCATAAGCAACATATGGGACACTAAAGTATTGAGCATCAATGAGTCTTTGATTAATCTTTACCGAGGATAATATTGTTTAAAGTTCGCAAATGCATATACACGGTATATACATGGGAGAGATTATGTAAACTTTACATCGATGACATGCGACTCCTTGCCTTATGAGAAAGGAAGATAAAGCCAATAAAAAATGTTGCATAGTAGGGAAATGCTAAAAGATAATTGTCACTTAGAGAAGAGGCATAAATGCTCTTGCTAGATTGATTATTGGAATGATAGGACTTACGTCATGTATAGTATTGGAATCTTTAGCATATGCCTTAGGCTAAAGGAGGAAATATTAAGTAAATTCTACTCTTTGGCCCCAAGAGGGAGAGTGAATATGAGATGGAATTATTGTCGCATCTATTATTGTATTGTTTGGAAAAAATACAATTAGTTTTGTTGGTTGATTGAACAACACCCTAAATGTTTTTCTTTCAATCAAGGGATTGTTGCATTGTGATTTGGATAAATATTCCAAGGCTTGTGTTAATGGCAAATGCATGGCAGGGGTTGTAATGACAAGTTGCCATGGGAATAAAGGAATGTTTTTTTAGAATATGATATTAGGGCTGATTGCTTTGATTGTGCTTGAATTTTAATTAGATTAATTAAGGAAGGTTATTTTGCACGCATGGGTCATCTCCAAGATCACATCGCGGATTATCCCGAGAGGGCACTACTCGATTCACAGGCCAATGGTTGAGTGGTGAAAAGACCAACCATGGAAATAGCATCTCACTCCTAGACTGCTTGTGGGTCAGGTGGAGCTCTGGATACCCCTTGCCTGTCCAGAATGGAGTTGGAGATCCTCGTGAGCACAATGTCTGGGATGTTGGAAGATCCTATTCTAGATAAAGGATGGAAATTTTGGTGCCATGAGATTTGGACTAGGTACTTTTGTTGGACAGAAGGGATACATAATTCTCTTGTATGGGTAGGAGACAAATATTAACTTAAAGATAAGTTAAGGAACTTGTTTAAAAAAAGGACTGCTTGTTTTGTTTTTGTGTATGTGTTGTAAATTACGTGAACGAACTTTGTGCCCTAAAAGGCTTAATTAATAAAGCTGATTTTAAATGTCGCACATAAATGTGGTAGGACCTAATTAGACAACTAAAGCTATCAAGGAAAGTGCGGTGGACGTGACTTGGGTCCGTCCTACGGAAGGGCGGTCTCGGTTAGCTGGGAACTTTTGTCAAAAGACGTAATAACAAAACTGTGAAGACCTAGAGTCAGTAGAGTTAGAATCCCGATTTATGCTATTTTAGGGGAGCAGAATGGGACTATGCCTTATGGGCAGAGAGGTTGAGCTTCTCATCCCTCTCGTTTCCCATTCTCTCTTTGGCCCCAAGGGGGAGAGTGAATATGAGATGGAATTATTGTCGCATCTATTATTGTATTGTTTGGAAAAAATACAATTAGTTTTGTTGGTTGATTGAACAACACCCTAAATGTTTTTCTTTCAATCAAGGGATTGTTGCATTGTGATTTGGATAAATATTCCAAGGCTTGTGTTAATGGCAAATGCATGGCAGGGGTTGTAATGACAAGTTGCCATGGGAATAAAGGAATGTTTTTTTAGAATATGATATTAGGGCTGATTGCTTTGATTGTGCTTGAATTTTAATTGGATTAATTAAGGAAGGATATTTTGCACGCGTGGATCATATCCAAGATCACATCGCGGATTATCCTAAGAGGGCACTGCTCGATTCATAGGCCGATGGTTGAGTGGTGAAAAGGCCAACCATGGAAATGGCATCTCACTCTTAGACCGCTTGTGGGTTAGGTGGAGCTCTGGACACCCCTTGCCTGTCCAGAATGAAGTTGGAGATCCCCGTGAGCCCAATGTCTGGGACGTTGGAAGATCCTATTCTAGATAAAGGGTGGAAATTTTGGTGCCATGAGATTTGGACCGGGTACTTCTGTTGGACAGAAGGGATATATAATTCTCCTGTATGGGCAGGAGACAAAGATTAACTTAAAGATAAGTTAAGGAACTTGTTTGAAAAAATGACTGCTTGTTTTGTTTTTGTGTATGTTTTGTAAATTACGTGAAGGAACTCTGTGCCCTAAAAGGCTTAATTAATGAAGCTGATTTTAAATGTCTCACATAAATATAGTAGGACCTAATTAGACAACTAAAGCTATCGAGGAAAGTGAGGTGGACGTGACTTGGGTCCGTTCTACGGAAGGGTGGTCGCGATTAGCTGGGAACTTTTCTCAAAAGACGTAATAACGAAACTGTGAAGACCTAGAGTCAGTAGAGTTAGAATCCCGAATCATGATGTTTTAGGGGAGAGGAATGGGACTATGCCTTATGGGCAGAGAGGTTGAGCTTCGCATCCCTCTCGTTTCCCATTCTCCATGAACCAAGTGCAGCATAAATCCGCTTCGACTCTGTTGTTTCTACGCAAAGTGGTTTATATGGAGCTCAACGCTAGCTACTTCCTAGAGACTTTGCTGATAGGAAAGAAACCCTAACTTCAGGTCGGTCCTAAGTGGGAACGGTTGGATACTTCTGCTTCGAGGCAGTCTCGAGAAAACCTAGATCGCAAACCCTGTGACATTCCTTGCGAGTGCCAAGTGGCATTTTCTAGACTCCCCTCCTGATGGGCTGCTAAGACATGTCCCACAAGTGGACAAGCGGACACATTACACATTGTTTCTCTATGTATTTGTTAACTTGAATCAATGCTTGCAAAACTTCAGCATCAAATTGTCTTTTTCGTTTCAGCATATCAATGATTGCATCATGAAATTCATGCCTCGTGATTCCAAGAACTTCGCCAAGTGTGAATTCCACTCTACTGCCAAGTATGCAATCTTTCAAGATATTTTTAAGGCTTGTGGTAGTCTCAAGATTTGATTGTAACCTGTAACTGGGTTGCTTTCCCCTTTTCTTCCCTTCTTGTTTCTTCTCTTGATATGCATCCTCCATAACATGTTAAGGTATGGCTTTTTCAGCTTCTTTTTGCCGCTCCATTTTACTTCATGTTATGCATTTAGATGGGCCTGAATAGGAAGGACAAGCCGTGTCCTCATCTCTTCTTCTCTTTTCTTCCATAAGAGCTTATTGATTATGGACCTCGGCCAAATAAGCACAGGCTGAAAATGAATCCACTGGTGCACTCCATCTTGTTCTCACTTGTATACTCTGACTTGCATTAGCCCATTCATACTTTGCTATTTTACCTTTTTCCATGCAATCTAATGCCTATATCTAAACGCAAAATTTTACTTCAGCCATGCCTCACGAGCTTTTTTAGTCCTTTCAATTCTCAACCCATATGTGGCTGCATCTATGGTAATAAATGTTGTCCTTGTTGTTGTTGCCATCTCTTCCAACCTCTTCTGCATGCCACTATTTCCAAAATTTGGCTCTATTGGAAGACCAGTTTTTATTGCATGTATTTTTCTATCTTTCCAAAAGACTAACATTTTTGCTATTACTTCACGGTAGGCTCTACCATCTTGCTTTTTACATTGTAAACTGTCACACCAAATGCATATCCTCTTATATCCTTTTTTGTATGATCTTTGGACTGTTGTCCCGACCCTTCTCTTCTACCTTAACATCCAAATTTTCAACCTTTGTATAGATGTCTATCAAATTCAACCTCAAATCATGCATACCTTTGATTAATTCATCCATAGCATCAGCCTCTTAAGAGCCGGACCAACAGGTATAGCTGATTGTTCTGCCATAGCCACAAGTGCCTTGGTTGCAATTTCAGCCCCCTTTTGAGCACTAGCATGTGTGGTGCCTGTACCCCATCTTAATTTCATCCACTCTCTCTTTACCAACATATGCACTACCTCCTTAGTTACATTAGCCCAATAATTTGATTTCAACTCCATTTCAAAAGAGGAATATTCTAAATGATTAGTTACCTTCTCTTGCAAAGACAAGATTTGCAGTGTTTAGAAACAAATCAATTTTCTAACTCTCCAATGATTGCTCATCGGCATCTAGTTGTGCATATCGACTTTCAAATTCACGGAGCAAAGCTATAGCAGCCACCCCTTTATTGGGATTTTCAATCCAATCTATAAATGTCTTTTTAGTTACCAATCTTGCATCTTCCAAGAAAAACTTTTCTCTCAAAGCTTTCTTAAAAGCTGCCTAATCAGCATCTCTTCTATGTAGCTCATTAATCCGATCATGCAATGCATGTATGGCCAAATGGGAGAAATACCCGACTCCATGCATACTGTGGTACCCCATGAAACAACATCTTTTCTTCATACAATTGGATGAAGGCCAAAACATTTTGACCCTTAAACTACTTCAATTCTTGTCCCGTTGCTTGCAATGCATTCACAACTAAGGAATCAATTCTTTCTACTTCCTGTTGAGTTTACATCTACTATTGTAACAACAATTGTTGTTGTTGTTGTTGCTGCAACAAGGAAATCATATGTTGTAAATCATCACCACTACTTGAACCTTCAGAATCCCCCATCTTTACACACATGTTGTTGTTGACTTTCACATCGGGTTCACTACTGCCAGAGTGTTTGGGGTCGAAAGTCTACCACAGAGGTAAGAGACACTAGGGTGAAGGGAGATTTAGGGAGAGGAGTAGAAAGAAGAGAGGGGGTTTAAAGAAATAGAAGATGTAAAAGAATACTCATAGAGGTGAAGCATGTCAATTTATTCCTACATCCTAAGAAGATAAATCTCTTGTAGACCAAAAACATGCATAAAACAATAGCTTCCTCTCTGTTGCTCAAATTGCCAATCTGATGCTTCCATTGGCTCTAAAAGGGGAGAAAAATACCAAGACACCTAGTCAGAATACTCCCAGATCACTCCTTCTTCTTCTCCTAGTGCGGAGTGCTATTTGTTGTCTGTAAACTGTGATCGCCCATCATGCGACTTCACCAATCCTTATTTTTGCATAAAATCCCCCAAAAATGGCCAAAGGCCCCTTGCTTTTTTTTCATGTCATCCTATTCTAGAAATTTTCTACAACTTTTGGATATTTACAAGAAATAATATCTAAAATATTAAAATAGGCTAAACTTGTCCAAAAATCTAGTATTTTTGAACCATCCACACTACAGATACTAACACTAATGACTAATATGGCATTGAATCTCTAGATCAATAAGAAAGCCGAATGATGATGCACTAGAGTTTTTTACACTGTGTTCGCACAACAGTATGACAATGTTAGGTCAAGAATGTAGTTCACCTCTATGGTGGACATTGAGGGGGGGTATTAGATATGCTCAATGCCCTATCCTCGTAAGGTGCCACCAATTATCTATGGTGTTCTAAGTTGTAAGGCTTCCATTATGAGGTGAAGCCATGTGTGAGCATGGACATTGGATAGGTCCTCACTTATATGTCAGATGAGTTCTATGTGACCATATGACAAAAGGGTAACCTTTGTGGATTTGAGTTAGATAGACTAGTTATGATGGTAGCAACTCAAGACTCAGCACATTGAGTTGTAAGGTGTGGGAGTTATCAAGGGCTCCTATTTTGGGGTTTGGGGGTCGCGAAAGCGATCCCTGAGGTTGGGGGATCTCAAGGGGGCCAGTGGGCCCCCCTCTTGGGGTTTGGGGATAGCACCCCTAGTCCGATAATAAAGGAAATATATCTAGAAATATTCTTTGGTCGACTAGCAAAGATTTATAATATGGTTAGACATGCTGGCCAAAGTACCTTCTCAAGCTACAAAATGAAGGCCCCTCTAAATCTATTATCAATCTATCTTCCACCCAGTCATAGTTCTTTTAGCTATCCGTAAGCTCTTTCTATCATCTATTTGGATCACCATCTAATCTTCACAATGGAAATGCACAGGTGGATAGAGCCATCTTTGTATCGGTTTGTTTGAAATTAAAGCAATCTCAATTCTTCTCATATTTGTTGTGTGTTTTCTACTCATTGCTCAAACTTTGTCCATTGTGCCATGTAATTTCTACACAATATGCTTAGCCAAGAAGGCTTTCCATTGCATTTTTGGGCTAAGGTAGTTACACTACTATTGTACACTTGATTAACCTGTTCATATATACTACTCTTAAATATTAGGTTGTAGAGGAGGTATGTTTTGGCAAACCTCCATCATATGATCATTTGCATGTCTTTTATCTATGAGGATTTTTTTCATGTTCCCAAGGACAAGCACAACTCGAGTCATGATGGTGTTTTCCATGAGGAGAAAATGCATAAGCAGTGTGAGCATATCATTGAGGTACATAGGGTGATATTCTAGGAGGAACCTCATGTTACTATACAACTAGCTCGATAGCCTGCAATCGTCGGGGCTAATGCTCCAATGGCCCAGGTCCTTAATGCTCCATAGGATATACATACCCCACAGCCTGTTTTGAGGTGGTCTACTAGAGATGGGCAATAGCCTACACAATTTGAGCCCTCTATGGATTATGTTATGGTGACAGATGTTGGTGAGCTTATTATGGTGAGGCCACATGCAGAGGTGATAGTCACTCTTGGGAGAGAGCCATGCAATCAAAGTATAACTCACTGCATAAAAATCATACATGGGATTTGATTCCTTTGCCTAGTGGCAAGCGTGCTTTTCCAATTAAGTGGGCATACAAGTTGAAAAGTTACCCTGAACGCCACCCCAAGCCAGCATACAAGGCCAGATTAGTTGCTAAGGGTTTCAAGCAAGAATATGGTGTGAACTTTGATGAATTATTTTTTCTTATTGTGAAGATGACTACCCTATGCTTGGTACTGGCTTTGCTTGCTCAACTTGACTTGGATCTTTATCAAAGGGATGTCAAGATGGCTTTTCTTCATGGGGGCTTGCATGATGAGATTTACATGGAGTAGCCTAAGGGCTTTGTAGAACTTGGTAGAGACCACCTAGTGTGCATATTGAGAAAGAGTGTTTATGGCCTTAAGCAGGCACCTAGAGAATGGTACCACAAGTTTTATGCTTTTATGTATTCACAGGAATATTCCCATAGTAGTGATATGGATCCATGTTTATGCACAAAGAAGGCTCGTGATGGCAACCTTATGATTTTGATCCTCTATATGAATGATATACTTATTATTGGGAGTACTCATGATGGGCTAGATACTTTGAAAGGTCAAATCAAGAAGAGCTTTGGGATGAAGGATATGGGATATGCCTCACATATTCTTGGGATCCACATTACGCGTGATTGCTCTAAGGGACTCCTTTACTTATCAT